>NC_042997.1:191695141-191717641 GCF_006345805.1 Octopus sinensis | reverse complement strand
GGTTGGTCAATTGATGTATGGCAGAAGACTGACAGAACCATTGGAGCATTAAACAAAATGTCTAGCAATATTTGTTCTGGCTCAAATCGCTCTGAATTCAACTTCACTTTTTATTCCCTTTAGCTCCATAATATCATCTTCCAACCAAGAACTTGGATCAATTTAATCAACTATCTTCTGCAAATTTCTTGTATTCTATTTCCTTTTGGTTTTGTTCTTCGATTGTTGCACATTACAGAATATGCATTTCATATTGCATTTCAATATGTATATACATACATATATATATCACCATCCAGTGTTTTAAATCCGGGTTTTGTCCCCGTTAACAGGGGTGGCCGGATCTACCTCAATGCCATAGCAACCGAGGTAAGCAGGTGCAGCCCACCCCAACCTTTGGGCTGGCTGGTGCCCATTTTCCATTGCTATCATGAGGCTTTTTTGGAGCTGGATTTTCTATGGGAAGCATGCCCTTGCTTACCCCCAACCTCAGTTTCTAGACATGAATGGTCTCAAGACCAAGGCCTCTACCATGATTTTTAAGAAATGTGGTGCAAAACTAGCTCAGGAAGGCAGGGACACTACTTCCTGAGACCCCTTTTGGAGCCCCCTACCTAACTATATATATTGTTAATTCAAACAAACATAAGGACGTGCTCACGAAATATATTAGACGCTTGGTGAAGGGAATACCTTTCCTTCCTTAAGTTATTTGTGTATAGATATCTCAGTCCTGTTGTAGTCTCTCTTGGATATATAATGTTCACATGTATTCACAGTTGCAGATACAGGCATGGCTGTGTGCTACATGGTGTAGGCATGGTTGTGTGGTTAAATTCACAACCATGTGATTTTAGATTTTTTCCCACTACATGGCACATGGATGCCTACTACTATAACCTTGGGTTGACTAAGGCTTTACTAAAGAAATTGATGACCAAAAGCTGTACCGAAGCCCACTCCTCATATATGTGTGCATGTGGATGATTGCATTATGATGCACTTACTGTGATTATTAAAAATAAATATTCTC
The DNA here is from genome assembly GCF_006345805.1 of Octopus sinensis. NCBI lineage: Eukaryota > Metazoa > Mollusca > Cephalopoda > Octopoda > Octopodidae > Octopus > Octopus sinensis. The sequence goes on along the minus strand of NC_042997.1, from coordinate 191,716,608 downwards.
TATTTGTTATTTTTATAATGTAATGATGTGTGTGTGTGTGTATACACACATACACACACAATAGATACCAAAGTCTTTCAGTATAAATTTGTAACCACAACATTGTGGTCTTGGGAGGGGTTCAGTTCTGCTACTCTTTGGACAGGTGTCTTCTACTATATACTCAGGCTGATCATGACCTTGTGAGTGAATTTAATAGGCAGAAGCTAAAAGAAACCCATTGTATGTGCATATGTGTGTTGGTTTACATTTGTACTCTATGACACTCAATGTCTGCTCATTTCACACCTTCGTAGACTTGTGAAATAAGTCATCCTTTCAAAACAAGTAAGGTTTGTGACAAGAAGGGCATCCAGTTGTAAAACATTGCCTTGATAATATATTCATCTAGGCCATGCTAGCATGAAAACATGGATATAAAGTGAATGAGTGAATATATATATATATATATATATCATGTGATCACGTGACCGACCAGACCATCAGATGTTGTTACACATTGCTGGTCACAATGCATTCGCATTGTTTTAGCCTTCGAATGACGACACCCTGCTGGTTAAGCTAGCAGGCCAACAGGAGAAAGAGTGGTGAAAGAGTACAGCAGGGATCACCACCCCCTGCCGGAGCCTCGTGGAGCTTTAAGGTGTTTTCTTTCAATAAACACTTACAACGCCCGTTCTGGGAATTGAAACCGTGAGTCCACTGCCCTAACCATTGGGCTATTGCGCCTCCACATATATATATATATATATATATAAAACCTTTGCCAGCCTGGAAACTGACACATATATATTTATTTGTAGAGAGAGAGTTTATTTAATTTGTTACTGATTGTAATGCCATTTATTAGCAGATATGTTTGTGTGTGTAAAATGCATTGAGGCTGTTTGGCTTAGCAGTTAAGGTATTGGACTCACAGTTAGGGTGCATTATGTATGGCTTTGAGCAAAGCACTTTGTTTTACAGTGCTCCAGTCCACTAGGCTGAAATGAGGGCAAACCACAGAGGGGAGTCTTACACTGTCAGTGACCTCAATACTTCAGAAATCTAGATGAGCTCCAGCTTCGTGAGTCTGTAGGCCTGAGATGGATTTTAAAACAAAAAAATGGATGTGTGCATATACACACACACATACATGTAAATGGTTTAACCCTTTAGTGTTCAGATTACTCTGTTAAATGTAATGCTTTTTCACTCAAATTGTTTTGAATTAATCATGCATTATCTTATAGCTTTGAGGTTTCAATGATGTGATTGTTTATTTTTAGAATGTCAATGTAGGTTAGGTGTGAGAGGCCAGATCTAGCCAGTTTGAATATAAAACATATAGAATATTTGGGCCAGATATGGCCGGTTTAAACACTAAAGGGTTAAGGAAAAATTTTCCAATTAGCTGAACGAGGACAACATTCCCATTGATGGGAAGCAGAGTATTTATCTATTTTTCCTGTGCACCTGTCCTTCTCTTTCTAAACATTTGTTATTTAACAGTACTATTCTGTATCTACTAGGGTTGTTGTTGATGCTGCACAGCAAGTAGCAGATATGTGGTTGAAGTCCTGCTGTGTTTTTTCTGTCTCAGATATCATTTATAGATAGAAGTGTGTGTATGCTCACATGTGTATTTGTGTACACCGACACATATGTAGGTGTACACAAATACACATATGTAGTCTTGCTTTATGTTAGCTGAAGTTTTACAAACAAGAGTCTTGTAATCAGTGTCTTGTAATTGTACTTTTCAATTACAAGAAATAAATAATTTTCTTGTAGATCAGTCAACTTTTATAATATTGATTCACATTTAAAGAGGGGTTTGAAAACCAAGTGTAACTGGGAGCTTATACATTCTTTCTATGTTTACCCCTTTTGCTGTTTTGTATAAGCCTGCTTTACATAAAGGTAGCAATTTGACTTCAAACATTACTGAATACTATTCCAAATTTCCACTGAAACCACAGCAGAAAATTGATTTGGTTTGGCAAAAAATCTCAGGGTTCAACGAATTTCTCATCTACTGTGGCAAGTTCACCTCATTGACAAATTTACATTGATTCTAAAAGTAGCGCTACAACTTTTCCGAAGACACGTTATGAAATGAATTAATCCAGAGGAGTTGGTGAGATGGATATGTTTACATTGATGGTTTTTATTTTATAATACTTTATTTATTTTCTTTTAGCACCGTATGGTAAGTTGAGTGACCAGGTTTGAATTCCTTGGGCCTTTTAGCAAAGGAAAAATCCCATTAACCTGGTCTGTTTAAGACAACCAACCAAAAGATTTAGAGACAAAAAGTTAACCCTTTTGTTACCAACCTGTCTGAAAATGCCCCTGGTTCTAGGACACAAACATCCTGATTTATTTAAAGTGATCTGAATTAAAAATCCTCCATCAAAATTTTCCAAACACCAGCTTAATGACAAAATTATTTTATTAAATTCTTAATTATTTTAAAACTTAATTGAAAGAAAGCGAGTATATTTCAGCAAAAATATGGTAATGAAAGGGTTGAATAATTTAAATACATAAGTTTTTGTGACAAAAGCTAAACAATTTAAAACAATATTTTGAGTCTTAATTTTTTTTTTTTTTCTGTTTGCATTTAGTTCTTTAATTCTTCTGGTATTAACATCAAGAAAAGTGTTCATCAGAAAGTTTATATATTTATTTGAGGTTGATGTTTCACTCTTCACAGTTTCCTGCTTCATGCCATTCTTCATGCAACAAAAAGGTTTGGTTACCTTCAGATTTGGAATTGCGAAAATGAAATTTTGTAATTTTAAATAATTAGAAATCAAAACATTCAAAACTGACTTCAAAGTCATTTATCATACTCTGGTTCGAATATCAATGGACATTGTATATATCATTTTGTCTATGGCCCCACCATCAGCACCACGTAAGAGGTTGCACAATGAGAGTTGTCTTGGAGAGAATCATTAACTTCAAACTATTTGAGTATTTTGTCTTTCCTCTGTATGTCTAAATGTGTATGTGTCATATATATGAGGTTTAGCAAGTATCTTATACTCAGGCCAACCTAAGTTTTGTAAGTGGATGTAGTAGACAGAAGGTGAAACTAGCTATCAAATGTGTATATTTATATCCCTGTTTTATATGTAGAGATAATGTTGATTTGATGGACAGAATGAGTTTATTTGCAGCACAAATATTTGATCATTATAAACAAATAGAAGCCCGTCGTATATATATATATATATATATATGTGTGTGTTAGTGTTTGACCCCCTAGCATTGCTTGACAACCGATGCTGGTGTGTTTACGTCCCTGTCACTTAGCAGTTCAGCAAAAGAGACCGATAGAATAAGTACTGGGCTTACAAAGAATAAGTCCCGGGGTCGAATTGCTCGACTAAAGGCGGTGCTCCAGCATGGCCACAGTCAAATGACTGAAACAAGTAAAAGAGTAAGAGTAAAAATAATCTGTGTAGTTTGTTCAGCAAAAAGTTACAGAAGCATCTTTCTCAGGCTTGAGTGACTCTTATTATGTATGTGTGTGTGTGTGTGTCCTTGACTAGGCATCATGTGATGGTTGTAATGGAGGATCACCATCATACAAGCAGGGCTGTTTGTTTCCAGCATTCCAAGAAAAACATGGCTCAACCATGGGGAAATATTACCTTGCTTTGAACAAGTGAAGATTGGCAACAGGAAGATCCTCTGGCCACAGAAAATCTACCTCAACAAATTCTGTCTGACCCAGAATAAGTCAGTCTTTTGGAATCTATTCCTCACAAGGCTGATCCTACAAACATGAAACACACCAACAACCCAAAGGTATCTATTTGTAAATGGGTCATTAATAGTTATAGATCTTTGTTAGTTCTACATTCAGTTGTTTAGCAACCTTAACACCCATCTGCACCTCTTATTCACAATAAGTTTTATTCCTTTCTATACAAAGTTTTTCTAAATAGTTTCAGCTTTGTGTTTTTTCAGTACTGGTGACTACATTTGGTCCTGTTTAGAATTTATGTCAACCCTTTCATTTTGGTTAAATTATAACTGAAGTGATTTACCTTCAACTTAAAATCAATTTCATATTTAGATTCTTTTAAATTATGTACATTCTCATCAGCTATTTTTGTTTTTACCATTCTTCTCTGCAGGCTAGCACATTACATATCTGCATAGCTGTTCCCTCCATTCTTAACCTTGTTGGTTCCAGCCTGTTCCAAGACAGCCTTTAAATGTTTACACTTCTCTCCCTTGAGAAACACCAGATATCTTTAAATATTTTTAGCTTCCTTTCTGTCGAAAATAATTTTATTTCAGTTTTTCTGCAGTCTTCCATTGAAGTATATTTCATCTAGAGATATACGTATAGTGAGTGATATATTCTATAATTTTTGCTTTCTATAGCATTAGATGTTCTCTGTTATATATGTTCTAGCATCAGATAAATTTTCATAGTCAATTATTTAGCTTGTTTTTGGATAATAGGTGTAACTACTTTTGCACTAACTGAATTGATACCCAATTACCAATGCAACCAAACTGTGATAAATCTAAATCTTTTGGTGGTTTTTGCCTTTTACATTACCAGCATCTGAAGCCATGATGTGAATGATGTTTTTGAATTCTATCTTGCAGCTGTTTTTTTTTTCTTTCTTGCTTTGCATGTGTAGTAAGATTGGAAGACTTCACATACATCAATCAAGTTCAATCAAAATATAAATAAAAATTCCATCCAGCTATTTTTCTAATATTTATTGGTTAATTTTGACAATTTTTTTTAAATATATTTATTTTTTTTACTATTTATTTAATTTCATAAGTTTTTTTTTTTAATATCAGAAATATTTATATACCATCACATATATTTTTCTTCATACAGATGCAAACATACATACATGCAAACACTCATATTCATACCAACACGCATTTTCACGAATACATAAATTATGGAAATAAATATATTTTTATATAATTATGTCTTTGTTTTATTTTTTTAAATGTTGAACCTGTGATAAAAGTTTCTTCTATGAATTTAATCAGATGTTTAAATTTTAAAATTTCTTGAAAAAAAGTAATTTTGATTCGCCTTAATTTTAACTGACCTAGATGTAACCTTCAAACAGCAGGCATCACCATTCGGTGTCTCACTAGAGAACAATGGATAGGTCATCAATTAACACTCAAGCATCTACAAATGCGCCTAAGTGAGACAAATCAAGTTGTAAATGGAAGACAAAGTCAATCCCTTCGTCCATTAACATGAAGCTAACTTCACCACCATACTGTAAAGTGGTTGGCACTAGGAAAGGCATCCATAGAAACCCTGTCAAGACAGACATTGGAGCACATGCAATTCTTGGATAAATTGGATTCTGTCAAACCATCCAATCCATTCCAGCATGGAAGATATATGTTAAATGATGGTGATGTTTACACCAGAAGCAAAGGAAAGTGAATATTTTATGGCTCTTTAGAGTAATGATCAAAATAGAACCTCACAGATTTTCTTTGACTATGCTTACAACACACTTGAAGAAACACATTTTAGCAGATTATTGATAAAATGATGTTTTGATAAATACTCCAATTTTTCTTAAATGTATGTCTTACAACCACTATTGAGACTTCCCTAGGGTATTTTCAAAATCCATGTGATACTGAACATTATTTGAGTGACAGTGAGATTGTTGCCAGAGCAACAAGTGGGCTCGTTTAAGCACACCATTCGAGCGTGATTGTTACCGCATCGCCTTACTAGCACTTGTGTTGGTGGCATGTGGAACATTTGAGCGAGGTCGTTGCCAGTGCCGCTGGACTGGTTCCTGTGCAGGTGGCATGTAAAAAGCACCATTTTGGTGTGGCCGTTGCCAGTACCACCAAACTGGCCCAAGTGCCGGTGGCATATAAAAGCACCCACTACACTCTCGGAGTGATTGGTGTTAGGAAGAGCATCCAGCTGTAGAAACTCTGCCAGATCAGATTGGAGTCTGGTTTGCCAGACCTCAGTCAAATCGTCCAACCCATGCTAGCATGGAAAGTGGACGTTAGATGATGATGATAATGTCACATTTTAGAAATGATGAAGAATGAAGTTAGATTTTATAAACCATTCTGAAAACTAGTAATTGAGAGTCATTCATTCTATTCAAAGGAAGAGTTGTGTTCAAGCAAGCACCATCGCTTGTTTGGGGGTGTTTTTTTGATTGAGGAATAAAGATTTTTGTTTTATGTGATTATGAATCTGGCTTGTGCTACATATCCTAATTTATTCAGCAAGTGAAGCAGATGTCTCAAACAATTCACATTTGGGACTTTCCAGTGCATTAGTCGATGCATTGATGACCCGGTATTGCAATCAAGGGCACATATACACAGACAAATCTTTGTGGTTACTTATTTGCCACCTCTTAGAAACAGAACACGGTTGCAGGGGCACAAAGAAAACGCATACTATGCAAGTCCAGAGCCAACTCCTTGTCTTCAGTCCCAACAGAACACTGATGCCTGACCTGTGGCAGAACCTTCCAAGTATGTATCAAACTGGTTGGACACACACTGCCCCATCTTCTCTGTTATGATGTTTTTAATCCTTATCAACAATGATGGATGAACTAATACTAATAATGATCTGGCAAGAAGACTGAGTCATGTGGAACTGTGAATAAATAGAAAGCACATGACTAAATTTGAAAGATTGAAGAAAGGTCAAGTTGAATAAGTAGCCATTCAAACAACATGTCAACCCTTTATGGTTAGGTGTGGCTTATTGACATGCCATGTTTTCTTCTGCAGAGGACAGGTGTGGTATATAAGCTTCATTTGCATTATAAGTTATTTAATTACCATCGTTTTATTTATTTATTTTTTTTTTTGTGTCCTGCACCGAAAATCTTGCTATTTATACCTGGCCTTAAAGGTGACTTTGCTTACCAATGTTCACAAGTGCTTTGTGGAAATTTCAAGGAAAATGGATCTCAGAACTAAGCAATATGTTTATAAATCTGATATACTCAATAATTGCACCATAAATACAAGGATTGTTGATAAAAGTGACATGCAAATTGGACAAATTGATTGCCTTTGAAAGTGTATGAAATGGTACAAGAAACTGTTTTTCTATTTACTTGATATGATGCTTTTGAATAGCTACAATCTCTTGTAAAAACTGGGAATAAGCCATCTTCACGGGAGTTATCTTATGATGTCATTTATCATTTGCTCAGGAAACATGGAAGACCAACACATGCATTCAGTGGAAGAATGACTCTGGATCATCCAGATAGACTTGGTGTTCAGTCCTTTCTTGGAGTATTTGCCTGCAAATGATAAAAGACAAACAAGTCCTATACTATGTTAAGTCCTAAAGGGTTAAGGATCTTAATGGTAGATTTAGTTTATCAGCTTATAGTACATCCTTCATCTCTACTGCTTCAGTATCAGTCATCAACAATTGGGAATAACAATCAGTTTAAGTTAGCAATCTCATTTAAATGGAATGACAAGCTAGATTTGTAAATTATATAAGGTGATTACCATTAGGGCTGTGTTGCAGTTAATATATTCTCTGACAATTTTTGTAACTGATAAGTATACTAATGTACACAAGCCTCCTTCCCTCTCACACATATACATTGTGTGTGTGTGCTCATTTGGTACTCAAGTGGAAACATCTGGCTTGCTTAAAGACTCTTCAATTATCATCAAGCAGTCATACAAATCTACTTCCTTGTAGTAGATACAAAAAGCTGACATCAGGCAACAATCCGCCTGCCAATGGAAATTAACCCCTTCGTGTCCGGTACAAAACATGAGGGCTTCCATCATCAACAATAGTACAATGAAAAAAGGTCTGGAGCGAAGGTGGAGCAGAGTTGAGTGGGTGTGTGCTGTGTGCAAGAGATGAGATGGAGGGATGCTTCAGCCAAATACATCGCAAAGAAATACCAGTACCAATTCTTCTGAGTAGATGCAGTAGGAAGTATGACAAAGAAATGGGTAGATAAAATAATTGAAATAATATGACAAGATAACTAGACCAGATAATTGAAATAATATAAGATAAGCTTAGACCAGTTATAGACAACATGAACTTTAAAGATCCCTGCATATATTCCTCAGTTAAGACATGTGAACTAAAAGGCCCGGTTGCAAACCACCTCAATACAGTAACAATTGGTGGCTTTAATGGACCTGCGAAGCAACACCAGGATAGCTATTCTGGTGTACATGGAGAAGGGATCAAAGTTTTTAGAATTCTGACATGACTGATCAAGCTATTTGCAGGATTAACTTGAGGAAATTGGTCAGTCACCTGATGACCAACCAATCAGGTGAATACATAAATCAAATAGACATATGAGGAAACTAGACAAATGGTTGTGAATACTAAGTCATTTCCTAAGAAAGAATGTACCACTCAGTGTAAACCAGTTATTAGTCACTTCATTGTAGGTACTAAATAGGCACAGAGATACAAAACAGTCTGGAGTAGGAAGATATAAGAATTGAAAGATCTGTTTGCTAAACACAAATTCAAAGAGCTTCTAAGTGTTGTATATGGTGAAAAAGAGGAGGAAATAGAAGCCTATGGCAAAGGGGACAACTGGAGGTTTCTACAAGACAACTTGCTGCAGGCCAGAGATTATATTTGTAGATACAGCTAGGTTCCAGCTTAGAGAATGCAGCATAATCTCTCTATATATAAACGGCAAACTGTCTGTGTGTGTGTGTGTGTATCCTTTATACAAATCCACAATTTTTCAGTTAGAGGGCTCCCACTTTCTATGGTCATTCAAAACTGTCCAAGGGTGGTCATGCACATCTTTGCATTTCCCCAGTCACCCTACAAAGCCATTAAAAAATCAATAGAAGTGACGTTTTTGTGAATATTCTATCCAAAGCCCAATCAAAATGCCCAAAACTTGATACGCCAATTGAATGCCAGCTAGCTGTATGTGATTGGTCGGAGATTTGGACAGTACTCGCGTGTATGTGCACACGCACGCAGCTGTATATGCATGCACTAGTACTATGACCCGGTGTTGCCAGGTCATAGTGCTAGTGATGGATGAATATTCAGTAGTTGGAGATTATAAGAAAGTTGAGAGCAGGAAATGATATCCAGTTCATAGGAAAGAAGCTAGGCATCAAAGATAGTTAGCCCAGTGATATACCAAAAGTAATAGGTTTGCCAGTGTTCAGGAGGACCAAAAGGTGTGACATGTCCTGGATTGCAAATGAGTCTGTAACTCATAACATTGTAGGGGAAAAGGATGTACACTTAGCTTCACTGAAGCCACAAAGAAGGCTGCTTGGATGTCTCAGGGGTTGTTAAATGAAGAGAGAAAGGGATTATTCCAAGCAGACCTAACAGAGGAACCAGTCATTGAATTTGACTGCTATACATTCAAAATGGCCATTAAGGGTATGAAGATAGGAAAACATGCCAGACAAGGAGGAATAACCAATGAAAGTTGAAAATAGAAGTGAAGTAGGATGTATGCCCATCATTCACATATCAACTATTACAAGAGAAAAGTGTTGTTTTACAAAGAAATTACTGTGGCATCAGTTATTTGCTCTTGTTATACTCTTTTACTCTTTTACTTGTTTCAGTCATTTGACTGCGGCCATGCTGGAGCACCGCCTTTAGTCGAGCAAATCGACCCCGGGACTTATTCTTTGTAAGCCCAGTACTTATTCTATCGGTCTCTTTTGCCGAACCGCTAAGTGACGGGGACATAAACACACCAGCATTGTTTTCAAGCAATGCTAGGGGGACAAACACAGACACACAAACATATACACACACACTTATATATATATACATATATATGACAGGCTTCTTTCAGTTTCCGTCTACCAAATCCACTCACAAGGCATTGGTCGGTCCGGGGCTATAGCAGAAGACACTTGCCCAAGGTGCCACGCAGTGGGACTCAACCCGGAACCATGTAGTTGGTTAGCAAGCTACTTACCACACAGCCACTCCTGCGCCTATAGTTGATACAAAATTATATTAGTACAATAATTGGTACAAAATTATGAGAGTAACAAATATTTATTGCATGAATCTAATTAAGAAGACAATTAACTTTCATGAGATACAGCTTAGGTTTGTGTCAGGATAAGGTGCTGCCAATGTCTTCTTCTTAATGAGGTAACTATAAGTTATGAGAGCTAGTCACACTACTGAGCATTCACCAACCAAGAAAAGAGCTTTGACTGAGTACCATAGTCTGTAAACTGATGATAGTGAAAAAATAACCATGATAGAGATCCTGTCAACCAAGTTAGCCATAAGCTATGAAAGTAGTAGAAAGGTTCATAGTACAACTAATTAGGGAGAAAATTAGTTTACATAAATTATAGGATGGATTATTACGGATGCCATTTGCTTAAGACAACTGCTGGAAAAATTCTTGGTAAATAGTAAGCTTTTATACCTTGATCTGGGGAAGGCCTCTGACAAGGTATCATACTCTTTTATATACACGATGGGCTTCGTTCAGTTTCCATCTACCAAATCCACTCACAAGGCTTTGGTCGGCCCGACGCTATAGTGAAAGACACTAGTCCAAGGTGCCATGCAGTGGGGCCGAACCCTGAACCATGTGGCTGGGAAGCAAGCTTCTTACCACAGAGCCACACCTGCACCTATGTTATTGTACATAAACGACAAAGCACAAATGAACTGAGAGAAAAACTAGGTAACTTTCAAAACAAAACAATTGTGGTTTGTATTGAAAATCTGACACTGAAATGAATATATTACTACTGCAAGTCTAGGTCCATCTCACTTCAAGATAAACTGAGTGTGAAAGCACATGGCCTAGTGGTTACAGCAGCGGACTCGTGATTGAGGGATCGCGGGTTCGAATCTCAGTTCGGGCGATGTGTGTGTTTATGAGCAAAGCACCTAAGCTCCACGCGGCTCCGGCAGAAGGTAATGGCAAACTTCTGCTGACTCTTTCGCCACAACTTTTTCTCATTTTTTCCTCCTGCATCTTGCAGCTCACCTGCAATGGACCGGCGTCCTGTCCAGGCAGGGAACCTATACGCCAAGGAAACTGGGAAACTGGCTCTATGAGCCAGGGATGGCTCGAGAAGGAACAAACAACATAAACTGAAAAGTCAATTTGAATATCTTCTTTCTTTCAGCTGTTTCAGTCATTAGACTTCTGCCATGCTTGGGCAGTGCTTTGAAGGGTTTTGTCGGATGAATTGAACCTGGTACTTATTTTTTTCTTGTATGTGTATGAGGTGGTGTATGGGGTGTAATTGTGCTGACAATGTTATATGGTGCAGAGACATGGGGGCTGAGAGAAGCAGACAGAAGGCGACGAGATGTGTTTGAGATGAGATGTTTGAGGGCTATGGTTGGTGTGACATGGATGAACAGGATGAGGAATGAGGAGGTGCGAAGGCAAACAGGAATGAGAGAAAAACTAACAAACAAAATGTGGTGGTTTGGCCACATGGAGAGGATAGTAAGGAGGGTGATGAAGGCAGAAGTGGTAGGCAGCAGAACCAGGGGTGGACCTCGGTTTGTCTGGATGGATGGAGTGAGGAACGCTTCGGTGGTTAGAAGTGTTGGAGTGAGAGAGACAAGAGAGGTCGTAAATGATAGGAAAGCTTGGAGAGAGTTTGTGGACAGATAAATGAATTTGATGTTGCTCAAAGGGGTACGAAACCAGCATGATGTGGTGGGGGTAGACCAGCATATGCTGTCGGGCCCCACTGCTGATATTGGGGGTTGCATTCTATGCCTTGACCGAGTATAGAACAGGACTTATCTCTTTGAGTTGGAGAATGAATGGAATACCTTGTGTGTGTCTTGTTGTGACTATCCTCTCCTTAAAAAATGGGGAATAAGCCTGGGTATATATAATTTTTTTTCTTTTAAAGTCTGATACTTATTCCATCAGTCTCTTTTGCTGAACCACTAAGTTAGGAGATGTAAAGCAACAAACACTGCTATGTGTTGTTGGAGGAAAAAACATAAACACAAAGGCACACACACATGCACGCACATGCACACACACACACAAGATTCCTCATGGCTTCTGTCTATCTATTAACCAATTTGCTCAAGGCATTTCTTAGACTCGAACTATACTCTTTTCTCTTTTACTCTTTTACTTGTTTCAGTCATTTGACTGTGGCCATGTTGGAGCACCGCTTTTAATTGAGCAACTCGACCCCGGGACTTATTCTTTTGTAAGCCCAGTACTTATTCTATCGGTCTGTTTTGCCGAACCGCTAAGTAATGGGACATAAAAACACCAGCATCGGTTGTCAAGCAATGCTAGGGAGGCACACACAGACACACAAACACACACATATATATATATATACATATATACGATGGGCTTCTTTCAGTTTCCATCTATCAAATCCACTCACAAGGCTTTGGTCGGCCTGAGGCTATAGTAGAAGACACTTGCCCAAGGTGCCACACAGTGGGACTGAACCCGGAACCATGTGGTTGGTGAGCAAGCTACTTACTGCACAGCCACTCCTGCACCTATAGTAGAAGATATTCGTTCATGATGTTGCACGGTGGGTCTAAACTACAAACCATGCAGTTGCAAAGTGAATGTCTTAACCATAAAACCTATGCCTATGTCTATATGGGTAGCAACAGTAAGGTTACCTTAATTCCAAGAAACCTTTGGATACTCATTGGTCAAGTAAAACCTCCAAAAGCCATCTATAATTTTTCCAGTTTTATGAATCAAATGTTAAAAACCTTGGGCTCCTTTGAAGGAACCCTGAGAAGTATTCCAATTGAGATTATACAGTAATAGTTACAGACTGTAACAAACATCATAATCCTGTTGGGACTAATATACTAAATATTGATATTGGTGCTGTGATGCTCACATGGATACTTACTGACACATTAAGTTCCTTTCTGATCTCATTGCTTATTTTACTGAAAGTATGTCTGTACATGATTCGCATAGTTGTGACAAACCATTTTTCTACACCTAATTTCCTTGGCAAACCACAGACAACAGAGTGTGGTATCTTGTCAAAGGCCTGTTCTTAGTGAATAATAAGCTTTGAAGACCATCAATATTTAGTATTGATTTAGTAACTCTATTTTGTCTGACATTGAATCACTTACAGACAGCTTCAGTCTCTGGACCACAGGTTAGTGTTTCTTCTCTTTCTCTTTACTATCACTACTGTAATGACCTCTGCTCCTTGGAACCAGCTAGTCTCATATCCCCACCACACATATACTCCTGACCCACTTGTCCTCTCTCCTTTTGTCACTCTTAGTACATCCAGCATCTCCACTAACCATTTTTCCTATGTCCAATCATTTTCCCCCAATATGTTACCCCTCTGGTATCTTCTCCCTGCTCATGTGTTAACTTGCAATGGTTTAACCAGTCTTGGAGAACTTGTAAAGGTCATGAACCACACCCTTTCTTCCAGATTAAAAAAATAACAAAAAAAAAGCTCAAAAAATTATAAAGCCCATATTAAATTGAACAAAAATGTACACCATTCACAATTTGAATCTTGTGAACTATCCAATTTATTTCCCTACCTCACTCAATAGACAAGATAAAGTTCCATACATCAGCAATAACCTCCTTCAAATCATCTTTAGAAGGCATAGAAACCTCATTCCTTGCTATGAGGCAGAGACACATTGACTTCTTATTTGCCTGCTCTTGGATAAAATCTATGGGCAAGGAAACAAAGTTCCTTGCGAGACACTTACGTCAAACTTGCTTTTTTGACTGGGACCTGCTTATGTCCAGAAAGTTTTTGTTGGTTGTGACATTTGCAAAAGTGTGTGTACAGAACTGTGCATTACCATTGTTGCTTTTGTTAAAATTATTAAGAGAATTGTCAACATTGCCTTTATTTGTATTAAAAACATTTTACTTTCAAAAGTTTAATACCGCCTTTTACAATATTTTTACCTATTTTCCTAATTTTTTTCTAATAAATCACATTTGATTTCATTTGTATTTTTTGAGGGAGATTTTCTTCTTTCTCTTCGTTATTTTAGGTTCTACAAAATCTAATCCAGGAAGCAATTTTCAAATTCATCTTCCTGAGTCATAGTTCACTTAGCATCAACGATCCTCTCATTATATCAGACACTTTAACAAGCATACCACATCTTGGTTATTATACCTTTTCCATTGCCATTTGTGTTCTCCCTTGCCTTAGAGACAAACTTGAATTGTCATATATATATATATATATATATATAAAGCTGAAGTTGTTTGTGTATGGCAGGTTTGGTAGCCTTCAACTAAAACTATTTCCTCTGAGACCCTGCAGTGCAAGTTGACCAAAATTGAAAGTATGATAGAAGAAGGCTTGCTCTTCCTACTGTAGAAGAAAAAATTCAAATTGGACCATATGAAAATCCCTATTTTTTACAATTTTTTGACTGCTGTGTCGCCATTTTTCGATGTATTTCAACCAGAAAAATGTTCACTTAAAGAGAATAACAAGCTACATAATGCAAAATTTTTACTTTTCAAAAATTCCAATTCCAAAGGGTCGAAACAAACCCGAGCAATGCCGGGCGATACTGCTAGTTACCAATAACGTTAAAAGCAGCAAGCTGCCAGACAAAATTCTTGGTATTTCTTCTAGCTTTACATTCTGAGTTCAAATATCACAGAGGTTGATTTTTGCTTTCATCTTTTTGGGGCCAATTAAATAAGTACCAGTTGAGCACTGAGGCTGGTGTAATAATCTCACCCACCTACTAAAAAATTGCTGGGCTTGTCAAAATTAGAATCCTTTTATTCCTCTAATCATCATCATTGTTTGACCATGGTCGAGACAATGGAATTTACTATGTTACACCAGACTTCACGGTCCATCATAGCATTACGGAGGTCCTGTTGCTGGATGCCTGTATCCCTGGAGATTACATCATGGTAGGAGAGTGTGCGCCCTCTGGTGTTGCGAGTAGATGGCTTCCAGAAGAGAAGAGTAGAAATTACTTCTTTTTCAGCTCTACAACAATGTCCAGCAAACTGGACTCTTCTACCTTTCACAAGAGATGACACAGGTGGTAGTTTCCCATATATTTGCATTTTGGTTGGATGACACTTCCACGAGAGATTTTGAGCTCTCATAAGGAGGCGAGTGTAGGTTCCATCCAACTGCCTCTCAAGCTTCTTTGATAACCTTACAGTAAATCACTCGGTCTGTAGCTTAGAAATACTGGGTTGACGTCCAGCGGGAACAGCTTTGTCTCATGGAGGAGGAATGACCTTCTTTAGTGCTTGGTTGTACAATGCTTTCCAATGTGTGTAGTAGTGGCGCGCACACACATTATTAGCCATTTGAAAAGACTATGGAATTTACAATTCCTCTAAGAAGTTACCAATTTTGTGCCAGTAACAATATTTTGTGTGTGTGGGTTATGTTTTTTGAACATAACCAATATAACATTGTAACTGAAATAACATAGAATTAGGTTGTTTTAACTTTACTAAGTTTCTTTTATATCTTAGTAGAGAGAAATTGGTTACCTATGGAACAGTTAAGAATTTCAAAAGAACAAAAGACAAATCTGATTTATTATTTATAACTTCAACTTAATCTCTGTCAGAATTCTATCAGTTTTAGCAGCCTTTGTAGTTTGCAATGGCTCTGATCTGAATAATTAAACTTGCTGTACGATTCCTTTGTTAGTTATAGACTTAGTTTTAAATGCTTGATTGTTGAAAAGCATGATTTGAGAAAGACTTGTCATTGAGTGAAGTGTTGGTTAAAGTATGTCAGAGTGATGATTACATTGTATAAGCAAGCATGTGGACTAAAGGGAACATTGTAGCTCTAGGAAGTCATAAGTGGGAAAGAAGAACTGGAAAAAGTATTGAGTGTGAAATCTGAGAGAAGAGACAGTATAAGTGAATTCAGGTTGGATTCCAAAAGTAGCAGGAACACGGTCTAGTGTATTGCTGTGCAAGGTAACTATTTTGAAGGAGATGATGTTAAAATTTAGGTAAATAAGTAATTTTTTTTATTAAACGTAACTAGTCCAGGAACTTTTTGATACCACCTCATATATGAGCAGCCCTCTAACCTGGGTCTTGAAATTCATAGAAGGTCAGTTATTGATCAAGATAGAAACATTTTCTGGTACTAAAGAGAAAGCTTAGTCTTTGTGGTGCTGTTTTGGTTACCACACAGCCACTCCTACGCAACCATTGTTGCTTTTGTTAAAGTTATTAAGAGAATTGTCAATGTTGCCTTCATTTGTATTAAAAACATTTTACTTTCAAAATTTTAAAACTGCCTTTTACAATATTTTTACCTATTTTCCTAATTTTTTTTTCTAATAAATCACATTTGATTTCATTTGTATTTTTTGAAATACAAATGCACCATGAGATATCATCTGAGGTGTGAGGATGAGGTCTAACATTTGAAATTCTTATATTTTGCTCCTGTGTATAGAGGGTGAGATACAAAAATGTTGCTGTTGAGATATCTGTTCATGGCAATACAACAGGTCTGGCAAGAGAATTTTAGGTTGCATATATATGATGTCAGTGCATAGAAGGTTCCATCACAAGGTCCAATCCTCCTTGTTGCAATGTGGTGGCTTGTATGCCTCAATGATCCCAAGAGCAACGTCAGTAGAACATGAGCTCCTGGTAGGCCTTCCATGCTGGACAGGTCAAAGGATAGAGACCAGACTGATATGGACCACCTCTTCCCAGAGATAAAAATGGGTTTGTACTGGGCCAATACCACCATGTAGGAAAAGTAAAATTACAGAAACAACAAAGATAATTCAAAACCAAGTCTTGAGAGAGAGAGGAAGACCTTATGAAGTGCAGCAAAATCTGAAAGGAAGCTGCAAGGCTGACTCACTGTTTGATCCCCAGGAGACAGCCTGGAGTCAAGAACACTAGAGAGAATTTGTCAATGGCTTGTACTCCATAGGTGGCGGCGCGTAGCTTAGTGGTTAGGGTGTCAGCATCATGATCGTAAGATTGTGGTTTCGATTTCTGGACTGGGCGACACGTTGTGCTCTTGGGCAAAACACTTCATTTCACGTTGCTCCAGTCCACTCAGCTGGCAAAAATGAGTAACGATGTGATGGACTGGCATCCCGTCCAGCTGGGGAATACATACGCCATAAAAACTGGGAAACCAGGCCCATGAGCCTGGCTAGGCTTTAAAAGGGCACATTTATTTATTTATTTTTATACTCCATAGGGAGTGAAGAGTTTGAATAAGTGTAGAAGGTTAAGAAATCATAAAGGGTGGTATCATCTACTTAGGAATATGTTGTCAGAACTGACAAAATCTTGGGTTCTAATGTACAGAAGGTAGAGTGTGGGAAATATTACCAAACCTTGAGGTGCAGCAGAGTTGATACAGTGTGCATCAAAGAGAATGCCATTACCACAAACTGAAAATAGTAAAAACTTACACATCAAAATAGCTGCAACTTACAAAGCTATACTAAGTCCAGATTCTGTGATGTATTGACAACCAATTCCTGAGAATCCTAAAAAAAACTTGAGCACTGTTTAACTCTATTTTGTCAATCATTCTTGTGCTTCAAAACCAACAAACCAAATGGAATTTTTCTTTACAATATTTCATTTTACATAATTGAACATAACCTGGAAGAATGTAAAGTTAATCCCAAGCCAGACTGAAGATTATATTATTAGGTCATTCCATAAGTTCTATCCAAATTTTGAATAAAGAAAACAAATGATCAAATGTTATATTTAATTGAAATTTAATCATCAATGTGCTTTACCTGATTACCTATGACTTTCTTCCATCTATTTACAAGATTTTTAATCCCATCAATGTAAAACTATTTTGGTTTCTAAGTGAAGGACTTTGAAATGTCAGTTTCGACCTCCTCCTGGCTTGCGAAAGTTATGTCTCCTAAATTATTCTGTAAACTATGAAACAAATGGTAGTCTGAAGGAGCAAGGTCGGGAGAGTAAGGTGGAGAAATTTTTTCCAAACCAAGCTCCTTGATCTTCTGTGATGTGATCTTTGCAGTGTGGGGTTATGCATTGTCTTGATGAAACATCACTCCTTTTTGATTCACTAAAGCTTGGTTTTAACAAACACTCTAATTGCTGACAGTAGACTTGAGCATTGATTATTGCATTAGGTGGTAATAATTCAAAGTGAATTACTCCTTTGCAATCCCAACAGATAGAAAGAACCTTTTTTCCATGAAGTTCCTTTCTTGGTTGTGGTTGAGCTTTTTCCCTTTTACCAAGCCACTGTTTACGACGTTTAACATTTTGATAGAAGATCCATTTTTCATCACCAGTCATAAGTCTATCCAAAAAGGGTGAAATGAGTTCGCGAGAATAGAGAGAAGAGCAGATGTCAACTCAGGATTTGCAGTTGCTTTCAGACAATTCATGAGGCACCCATTTTCCAATGGGAACCTTTCCAAGTTGTTGAAGATGTTGATGAACATTTGTATGGTTTGAACTAAGCTTTATTGCCAATTCTTCAACTGATAATGCAGGATTTTCTTCAAGTAATGCTTCAAGGAGCTTATCATCAAACTCAACTGGATGTCCTGTTCAATCTTCATCTTCAAGGCTGAAATCTCCACTTCTGAATTTTGCAAATCATCTTCTGCAAGTTCTTTCATTCAAGCATTCTTTCCCATAAACTGAGTGTATGTTTTGAGTCACTTTGGCTGCAAAGTTTCCTTTTTTGTACTCGAAGCATTATGTGCCTTAAATGCTCTTTGGATACTTTCATGTTAGAAAGGGTTTTAATCAAAGAAATTTTAATTCTATAATTCTGTAAAATAATATTTAATTAGTTTAAAAGTACACAAATGCATAAAAATAATTTTAAATTCCATTAGACATTCTAAAATACTATTAAATTTCATTCAATTTTAAAAAAGAACTTATGAGATGACCTGATAGTTTATCTGAGATCTTAGTTGCAAGACCTACAAATAGTTTCTATGCATTCAAAACTAGCAACGTTTTTTTCTATTGATCTAGTCTAGGTGAACTGACCAGACCTATTCAACATGACATTAATTTTTTCTTTAGAAACAAACCATACAGTACACATCTAGCCAATGACTGTTAACTGAAAAATCTCAAGGTCAGTCATTTCTGGTATTAGACACAGCAACCAAACCCATTTGCAAAGACCATTTAAAAGCATTCTTCATCTTCTCAGGTTACAAATCCCATCTAGATTGGAGGACTGATATACAGTCATATATGTTACTCCATTTCCACTCCTTCCACCCTAGAGATGCTGCTCACTCTATATATCTACAGGCAGCTGCAACAATTATATAGAAGTAATGGATGCAAAGCACTCTCTCTCTCTCTCTCTCTCTATCTATATATCTATATATATATATATAACTTAGGGTATCTATGAGATACCGCCATGCTGAAAATAGCAGCCATGATCTGACCCTAAAACCACCTAAAAGCACATGGAGAGAAGGCAAAAAGACAAAATAAAACTAGTAAAAAATTACTGGATAATTCCAAATTATTACCTTTGAAGGTTTTTTCCATGCTGGCCACTTGATAAGATCGTTATTTAATTTAAATTAAAGATCTTATCCTTATATATATATATATATATATATATTATATATACATACACACACACATATGTATGTATCATCACCATCATCATTGTTTAACATCCACCTTCCATGCTGATATGGGCTGGACGGTTTGACAGGAACAGGCCAGGCAGAAGACTATACCAGGCTTCTGTGTCTGTTTTGGCAGGGTTTTTATGGCTGGACGTCCTCCCTAACACCTAACACCAACCACATTGCAGAGTGGACTGAGTGCTTTTACATGGCACCGGCACAGGTGAGGTCAGTTTTGGCATGGTTTTTACAGCTGGATGCCCTTCCAAACACCAACTACTTTACAGTGTGGACTGGATGCCTCTTATGTGGCACCAGCACCGGCAGGGTCACCAAGTAACTTACAAAACAAGGAAATTTGAGAGGGGAGGGGGTCATTGGAGGAGGTGATCTTGTATCAGATGGTGAAAGGTTAGAATGTGACAGAGAGACAGAAACAGACCAGAGAGAGAGAGAGAGAGAGAGAGAGAGAGAGAGAGGGGTGAGTTAGCCACTGGAGGTGAAACATATTTGAGGATGAAAACAAGTTGGGAACTACTGGTCAAGAGACGATTAAAGTGAGCAGAAGAGTAAATGACCCCCTTCGGCCATGAATGACCATGGGATTGCACCTAGAAAGTTCCGTTCTGAGGGGAAGATCAGCATGCATACATGCATACCAACCTCCCCTCTTCATGCCAGTTCTTATCCAATGGAAAGGCAAAGGCTGATACAGTTTGGCACCAGTGGCGTCACAGCTCATTTCTACAGCTGAATGAACTGGAGCAATGTGAAACAAAGTATTTTGCTCAAGAACCACAACACACAGCCCAGTCCAGGAATTGAACTCACTACCTCATGATTGTGAGTCTGATGCTCTAACCACTGAGCCATGCGCCTTGCAGGAAAGTATTGGGTCAGTAAAAGTTGACCAAAAATAACAGGATCAGTGCAGAGAAATATCTAAAAAGGATTGTCAGACCACCTCATGGTCCCAACAGATAAAATGGAAAAGGTGTTGCCCCGGTGACGAAGATGCACTGGAACAGTCACACTAACTCCCGGAGCTTGCATTTGCATACAGCCATCTCTGCTCAGACAGCAATGAGCAGGGATATAGTCCAAGGGCTGAGAACACTGGAGGTCTCCACTCCCACAGAGAATGGTTGATACCTTGATAGTTTGCCCTTCTCAGCCTGATGAACAGTGAAACCTGGGCTGGCAGTTGAAAACACCAATTTGCTGCTCGAGCCAGTGGGACTAGACAGAGGGGATGGTAAATGGCCTAAATGGTATGACAATTTTTCCATTCTGTGGTGGTAGGCTCCTCAGCTGGGATACCACATGCTGTGACACTAGGACAATTGTCAAGTTTTGTAAGGTTCCTAAACGAATTTACAGAGTTGAGAGGAGACATATTTGGTAAGATTAGGGAAGAGAATCACGACAACATTTTGCACATAACTCATATAAGCTCATTTACTATAAGGAGGGAGATTATTGGCTTCCCTGAGTTTATGCATCTACACGGGGGTGACAAACTTTTTGTTCAAAGGTAACTACAGAACTTGATTGCTTTACGTGAGGCACCAAAAACACCCATTTTGAGAAAAGCGAATTCTAAGTTTTGGCGTTTTTGTCGTCCTGTCAACTAAGAATAGAAAATAAGCTCCAAGATCGATTCTCCTTAACATTTGTCGCCGCTACTTTATATAGGTGATCAAACAACTAAAGACTTAATAATGAGTAATTCTGCACTCTATTTTAGTGTTTTTGTATATTTAAAAGTAAACATTTTAGAATATAATTAAAGAAAAAAAAAATTATACATATATATGTACTCATAATTTATGAAGTTATTTAAAAATAA